>NC_083581.1:76654629-76687129 GCF_027579695.1 Neoarius graeffei | reverse complement strand
CAGGCATGAGGGGCCCCGGGACATAAAGCAGCATCCACTACACCATCAACAAACTCGAGTGAGCAAGCGAGTGGGGACTGACAGCATCCATACATCCCAGTTTACCAAAACACTCTGTCTGAGGATCCTCCAGATCTACTCCTTTACCTCATAAACACCATTAACACAAGGCTTGACTAAACAGATATGGTTTCAGTCGAGACTTAAACACTGAGACTGTGTCTGATTCCCGAACACTACGTGGAAGGCTGTTCCATAACTGTGGGGCTTTGTAAGAAAAGGCTCCGCCCCCTGATGTAGCCTTCACTATACGAGGTACCAGCAGATAGCCTGCACCTTTTGATCTAAGTAGGCGTGGCGGGTCATAAAGGAGCAGAAGTTCGCTCAGGTACTGTGGTGCGAGAACATTCAGTGCTTTAAAGGTCAATAGTAGTATTTTATAATCAATACGAAATGTGATTGGGAGCCAATGCAGTGTGGATAAGACAGGGGTGATGGGGTCATATTTTCTAGTTCTAGTAAGGACTCTTGCTGCTGCATTTTGAACTAACTGGAGCTTGTTTATGCACTTATTGTAACATCCAGACAGTAAGGCATTACAATAATCCAACCTGGAGGGAACGAAAGCATGAACTAGTTTTTCCGCGTCATGTAGTGACATTACATTTCTTATCTTAGCAATATTTCTGAGATGAAAGAAAGCTATCCGGGTAACATTATCAATGTGAGTTTCGAATGAAAGACTGGGGTCAATAATCACCCCGAGGTCTTTTACTGCAGCACGTGAAGAAACAGAAAGCAGGGCTCTACATTAACTTTTGAAACCACTTGTCCTGTCGGGCAAGTTGAAAGGAAATTTACTTGTCCGAATGTGAAGTTGACTTGTCCGAAGAAATATTTGAGAAACCCCCCCCACAAACTATTTGTAACCCAACAGTCTTTATGGCATTTGTTTCCGAATTCACAACATATGCATAATATCTATGAATCAAAAGTAATCAATACTTGATATACTGAGGCAAAAGTTCAAAAATACAGTAAAACAGACTGATTGATACCATAATTCACCAATTATGCTGAAGTTCAGAAGCAATATATTCCAATAGAGTAGAAATTATGAACATAAAATTTTAAGAGCAAAATAACTATACTATGAGATCCAGAAACACGAACCATTATATACACACAGATCAGCACTCTGCAGTTCAGCAACAAATATCACAAAAACTAACATCATAAAATTTATGACTTCATGAGATATCACTAGTTTGGACAAGAGAAACAAATAACAATGCTACAAATAAAAACAACTGATAGCAAAATTAATACTGTAAATCACTGATTATTATACACTGAAATCTAGTTATCAAATGACAAGATGATATATCTTATGAAAACCTCCACATCTCTATTGACTCACAGATGAATGGATACAAATAAAGTTTCTATTCATCTTCATCTATCAACCCTTGAGTTCTGCTCCATCAATTGGACTCCATCAATCATTCATTTATTTATGAGAAATTGAAAACCAGAAAATTAAAATTATATATATTTTCATTTTTAAATTATTAATTTTGAATATATATCCTCCACTGATTAATTGTTGTCTAGTGTGGCTCCTGTATGGTATTTAATGGTCCAAAAAAAGATGATAATTTCAAATAATCCATAATTATATCTAAATTATAGAGCCCTATTAGGGTGGTCCCGAAATGTATGGGAAAATTTTTTTTTTTTTACCAAAACATTCCGACCACCCTACCATTTTTTTTACACAGGCTAAAAGAAGGCAACAAGCAAAATTTCAGAAAATTGGTTAATATTTAGAGGTGCCACACGAGGTTGCAAATCGGGTTAAGCCATTAACATTAGTTGGTGCGTAGACTGTTGCAGAGAAGATCTCAAACCCCCAAAAAGTCAGTTCTAGAGGGAATACGCCACTTCTATGAAAAAGAAGAGGCAGGAAGAGTTTATAGACTGATAGAAGGTTAACGTTCATGCACTAAGGGGTTCTTAAACAATGAGCACTGATCGTAATATGCTGATGAAGTTGTGAATGTTTTTCTTTCTATGTTTTTCAGACGGCTAGCAACAGTAATACAAGTAGTACCGGTGGTGCAAAGCACAAAACCAGAAAGGACGATTATGTTTGGTTAATTGGTCGCACTTCCAAGGAACTGTCTGGGAGAAAGCTTCCTTCTGCTCGGGAAGTCCTTAGTGTGTTCTTTTATCTCCACAAGATACCAGAATACCGAAGGGTTTAGAAAATCACAGCTAATAGCTGTTGTTACTTTGAACACAGGAAGTTATATTACTGTATTGTTTGTATTAATATGAAACAGTTAATGAGCCACATTATTTTATATTGTGTCTTGAGTGAAAACTTTAATGGCTTTGTGGCACCTCTAAACATTGTTCAATCTTAACCAAATTTTGCACAATAACTTCTTTTAGGCAATGTAAAAAAAAAAGGTAAGGTGGTCGTAACAAAATCCTAAAAAAAAAAATTTGGGGACCACCCTAAGCCCTATGTTTCAAATCCCTAAACTCCCATTACTAATTAGTTAATTAATACGGCCGGTAACCTAATTAGCAGCCATTTGACAGCTTGGTATTTCATAGATAACTTTCCACACTCCTACCTCACTCCCTGTCAGTCCACACACATGCAGGCGCACATTCCCTGCCAGCACACGCTCGGCTATATAACGAACACCATCAACAACAATTCAAAACCAATCATAAACGACCGTTTACTTTTCAGCTCAAATACACGAAGCGGTATTGGCCGGTTTCGCAAGTGGAATATTGCACATGCGCACATCGCTCTTTCCGAATAGAAACATCCGGCGATTCATCAAAACAATATGTCGAGTGAGATGCTTCGGAAATCATGTGAATAAACTGATAAATTTGATATGTAACCCGAATATCGGCGTATTTTGGCACTTGTCCGATCGGACAAGTAACCATGGTAGCCGCGGAGTCTTAAAGTCTTAAATTTAATATTCCAAAATTAAGGCCTTAAAAAGTCTTAAATTGCTTTGCCCAAGTCTTAATTTTTTAAACAAAGGACTTAAATTTACTCATACTATTCTACAATGTGAAAACGTGGGTTTTGCGTAACATCAGTGAATTTCTTGGAGTATGCGCAAAGAAAGAAACAATATTGATACATTTTCGCGCCGGCGCAATCGTCGGAGTCCGTGGTGGAGAGGAGACTCCGCGAATCGCAGCATGGGGAAGTGTCGTTTTGATCAGCAGTGGCTTTCAGATGAAAGATATCGTGATTGGGTGAGGGAGGTTCCTGGAAGCAACGTTGAAGCAAGATGCTGTGTTTGTCGAAAGGCCTTCAAGTTGTCCACTATAGGTCATTTCGCTTTAGAGTCTCACATGAAGAGCTCAAAGCACATTGCATCTGCCCTCCACCGCCACCAGCCCATCGCTCAGTTCTGCACGGTTCAGTCTCCGAATCCGCCTGGAGTTGGCACTAGCACCACTGTCAAACATTAGCAGTGTCAGCCAAGCCAGACATCATCGGCAAGGCCAGCAACAACACAAGGGCTGAGCAGTGGCATGATGGGTGTCGGTGGAGCCCCGACACTTCAGGCAGAGGTGCTCTGGATTTTAAAAACAATTACGGAACACCACTCGTACAGCTCGAATGAGGGCATAAGCGAACTCTTTAAGGCTGTGTTCCCAGACTCGGAAGTCGCTACAACATTCTCCTGTGGAAAAAACAAAACGTCTTGCATAACAAAATTCGGTCTTGCTCCTTATATAATGAAGGAGTTGGTCAAAGACGTTAACGAGGCAAGTGGTGGATTCGTCGTAATGTTCAACGAAAGTCTAAACAAGACGACGAAAAGTAAACAAATGGATCACTCTCCTATCTATCTGTCTCTCTCTCTCTCTCTCTCATATATATCTGTCTATCGCTTGCTCTCTCCTGTCTATCTCCTATCTATCTGTCGGTCTGTCTCTCTCTCTTAACTGTCTACCACTCTGTCTGTCCTATCCATCTATATATCTCACTATTCTATCTATATCTTTTTCCTCTCCTCTGTCCTATCTATCTCTTATGTCTGTCTACCACTCTGTGTTATCTATCTATATTATGTCTATCGCTCTCTCCTATCAATCTCTTATCCATCTGTATACCTCTTTCCTGTCTATCTATTTATCTCATTGTGTCTCTTATCTATCCACCTCCACATCTATGTCTTCCCTCCCTCCCTTGTTTACTAGGAGTATTTACATTTCTTTTTATTCTTCAAAATGTAAAATCGTTGAAGCAGGTTGAATGCTGGGAAACTAAGACAAAGAGTTTGTCTGTTTATCATCTCTGGTCATAATTAGTTTAGAGACCGTTCTTTAGGCCTCGAGTTGGGCCCTCAGTTTGGCTTTTTGACTGGTGAGTGCACACCATTGTACCAATGTATTGGTACGCCAATTGCATTTTTGTGCACCTTTAAGAGACTTTAGGCTTAACTCTTTTCTATCTATCTCTCTCTCTTCCCATCTATCCTCCTCATCTCTTATCTATCCATGCCCCTCTGTATCTCTCTCCCTCCTTCGTTTACAAGGGTACAAAATGTAAAATGGTTGAAGCAAGTGCTGGGAAACTAAGACAGAGTTTGTCTGTTTAGAGTATTTGTGAATGTTTTGATATTTTATTTAAAAAAAATACACCCACATCACTTTTTTATTTTAAGTATCATCTCTGGGTGCACGGTAGGGCTGTAACGATATGCGTATCGAAATCGAAATCGCGATACGCAGAGCCACGATCCGTATCGCGATACAAGAAGGTAGAATTGCGGTACACCCTTTCAAACTTCTCCTCAGCCCCAAAACAGAGGCGCTTCCAAACTTCAATTTATGAATACTTTTTTATTTAAATTACATTTTAAACTTACTTAAATTACTTTTATTTTTTTTATATCTATTAGTAAGTCGTTTTTTCGCCGACCTGCGACAATCTTCTGCGAGTCACGCAACGTCCACACTCGCCACTGGCAGAGCATTCATTTCTTTTAAGCGGTCGCCATTCTGGTTGCGATGCGGGGAGCGAATCTGTAAACAAGCAGCTCATTGGCTGGCTAGGTGTGCCACAAGCCAATCACAATCACTTGACCGGAAGGGCATGCAGTGTTGCCAGATTGGGCGGGTTTAGGTGCTTTTTGGCTGGTTTTGAACATATTTTGGGGTGGAAAACGTTAGCAATATCTGGCAACACTGAAGGCATGTCTGCTTGGGCGGAAGCCTACTGCGGCAGTTACATTTTGACACGCGAGCAACGTTTCACCATAAAAATTCCGTAATTTCCATCTGTTTTCCGCGATCACAGAAAATCATTGGCCCTATGAGAGTGAGACAGTGAGAGAGCCCCCCCCCCCCCCCCCCCCCCAAAAAAAAAAAAAAAATCTTAACGGATTTACACGATTTGGAAAAATGACTTTTTCAGAACCGAAAAAAACAGAGCTTCCGGCTCAACAGTATTATTTTGAGAAATAAAACAATCTTTGGATATACATTTGTTCATTTTTGCATACATATTACTCATTCTCTGCAGTGGTCTGAATTATTTGTTATTAAATAGTTAATGTAAGTAAATGTTAATAAGTCAAATTTACTACTTTAAAAAAACATTTTAAAAAAATCGTGGGCGTATCGAATCGTGGGTCAAAAATCACGATACGAATCGAATCGTGAGTTGGGTGTATCGTTACAGCCCTAGTGCACGGTCATAATTAGTTCAGAGACAGTTCTTTAGGCCTCGAGTGAGGCCCTCAGTTTGGCGTTTTGACTGGTGAGTGCACACCTTTGGCATTAATGTGTTGGTATGCCTATTGCATTTTTGTGTACCTTTAAGGCCATGACGTGGACCCTACGTTGTGCTCCTTTCGTCCAGGTTTAGACTTGTTTTTTTGTCTTGAATGTGAAGATTCGACAAGCAATGCACATAATGACTTAAGTATATAACTTTTATAATAAAAGTATTTTTACTTGAAACATTTGTCATTATTGGGAATTTGATCTGGTGTTCTACGACCGCATAATGGGCGCGATATAGGTCTTAATTCTCATTTAAGTGGTCTTAAAAAAGTCTTAAATTTATGGTGGTCAAACCTGGGGAAACCCTGGTAACTGAGACGATGAACTTGTCCCGGACAAGCGTTAATGTCGAGCCCTGGAAAGGCCATCCAGAGTTACTGTGTAATCAGAAAACTTACTTCGAGCTGCATGTGGTCCGAGTACAAGTACTTCAGTCTTGTCAGAGTTAAGCAGAAGGAAGTTAATAAGCATCCAGTGTCTAATGTCCTTCACACATTCCTCAATTCTGTTAAGCTGGTGTCTCTCATCAGGATTTGCAGAAACATACAACTGTGTGTCATCAGCATAACAGTGGAAACTAATACAATGTTTATGAATAATATCACCCAGAGGGAACATATATAAAGAAAAAAGCAGTGGACCCAAGACAGAACCTTGTGGAACGCCAAACTTTACCTCAGTACGTCTAGAAATATCACAATTTACATCAACATGCTGATAGCGATCAGTTAAATAAGAGCTGAGCCAGGAGAGGGCCGTTCCCTTAACTCCCACAGCATTTTCGAGTCTATCCAGAAGAATGGAATGATCAATGGTATCAAATGCTGCACTAAGGTCAAGCAACACAAGCAGCGAGACACAGCCCTGATCAGACGCCAACAGTAGGTCATTTACTACTTTAACCAGAGCTGTCTCTGTGCTATGATGAGGTCTAAATCCTGACTGATGCATTTCATGGATGTTATTCCGATGTACATATGAGCATAACTGCTGTGCCACAGCTTTTTCAAGGATCTTGGAGATAAAGGGGAGGTTTGATATTGGCCAGCTGACAGGGATCAAGGTCAGGTTTTTTAATCAGGGGTTTGATAACTGCTAGTTTAAAGGATTTGGGTACAGAGCCAATCGTAAGAGAAGAATTTATTATTTTTAGAAGCGGTTCAATTACTTCAGGTATTATCTGTTTGAATAGACGTGTAGGTAAGGGATCTAGTGCACAAGTTGAGGCTTTTGATGTAGAGATTAATGAGAGTAATTCAGTTTCTTTTAGGGGAGCAAAACATTCTAATTGCTGATCTGATACAGTTATATTGTTAACTACAGGGTCACCAGTCCTCTCAATAACTGCCGGCAACCGGCGATTTTGCCACCTACAAACGCTCCATTGCCGGCTACTCACAGTGGTATTCTGTTCGGGTATGCGGACAGCCTAGACTTGATAGATATATTGCGGTATGCGTGCACGTGCGTTATGTGTAACTGTGGTGTTCAGCCGGGGCTGTTCAACACTACATTAGGCTTACAAAAAGCCGAAAAATGTCGGGGAAGCGCCAGGCAAACATCAGTGACTTTTTCGCTGCAAAAAGGTCGAAAACACAAGGTAATAAGACTGTGACGGGTCCTCCAGTGTTTGCTGTAAACATGTAACAAACCATGCTTGGAAAGTGACTATTTCTTTATTTTCTCCAGCTTCTGGGAGAAACATTGGAGCGATAACAGATCTAGGTTAACATGCAGCGCTTCGCTGTAGGGCCTATAGTATCTGGCCCCGCACGTTTTTGCAAATTAGTATAGCATATGGATAGTTAGCCATTCCATATATATATATATATATATATATATATATATATATAGATAGATAGATAGTCCATTGTGTGTGCGTATCAGGGTTAAAAACGTTCTTTGCTGTATTAAAATGATGTATGTCGGTCATTTTGTTAGGCCTAACGTTACATGCTTGGACGATGATTAACTCAAGTTAGTGGTGAAGTGCTCGCTATTAACTGTGGTAAGCAGGCCTAATTATGTATGCTTTGTCGTGGGCCGTCATTAAGTGTCATTTATTTGACACTTCCGGAACAAGCATATGATGATGATGATATCAAAACCAATACCGGCAACCTGTTAAGACCGGGATTAATGTGATTGTCTTTTGTCACTCTTCAAAATAAATAAAACTTGATAATTTTGTGAATGTTTTTATTGTTTACGAGGTCCCTGAGCATCTTAGCACGTTGTTTTGGCTTCTTAATGTAGTTTATAATGATTTATAGCCTGTATCAGGTAGATCTAATGTCTGCTTGTATACGTATAAAGATGCCTTTTATCATGTTGGAAAATGTTTAGAAATGAATCCTTGTTAGTTTTAAAAGTTTTTAATTTTCCGGTGACCGCAAATACTAGCCTAAGGCTGATATATTAAAGTCAAAATGGCACGAAATTGTTAAACACACCGAGACCAGAGCTTGTACAAGAAGTAAAGGGATATAAAATTTGGATTTATTACTGTATGAAATAGGCCTAAGTACTTAATCAAGCCCGCAAATTTGGGTGCCTGGGGCTATAAACAGTGCAACTTTTATTCATCACATTATACAGGAATTTGAGAAAACATATCTGTGGCCTAATCATGTCTTAGTTACTTGTCTCCCATTCATGTTGCCGATAAACCTTTAAGTTTTCCGCCATTTTGAAAGTGTTAAAATGACAGGCTTTTGACGGCTGTCGGGCAGTAAAGAGACTAAGTAGCTCCTAGTTTGGTGTGCTTCCCGGTGTGTGTGTGTGTGTGTGTGTGTATATATATATATATATATATATATATATATATATATATATATATATATATATATAATGTATATTGTTAGAATTATGATTAGATGTAGCAAATATGGGTTTTGTGATTAAAAAAATTTATATTTTTTGACCATAATTAACAAACATTTTATTGATCAAGGATAGTTGATAAGCTGTGTGACTGTGAATATGATATTTACTAAAGTTCTGTTAGAACATTTCAATACAATTGACTTGTTTATAATAGTTTGAAATACAAATGATGTACAGTATTTGTCACTTTTTCTAAGTTCTAATGAATAACTGAAATTGTATCCTTGTCAGTCTTTTTTATTTTTAAAATTTATATTTGTACATATTAACACACTAAATGATCTTCAGATCATGAATATCATTTTTGTATCCAAAATTTTGCATTCAGGATCACTCAGAATTCACCATTTAACATCTACATGTTGGAGCGATAACAGCCTCCGCTCAGCTTACGCTTAACCTCTGCCTACTACTCTTTCTTACTTGCCCCTAGGGCTGTGCGATATGGGGAAAAAATGAATGTCCCGATTAGGGCTGTAACGATACACCCAACTCACGATTCGATTCGTATCGCGATTTTTGACCCACGATTCGATACGCCCACGATTTTTTTTAAAATGTTTTTTTTAAAGTAGTAAATTTGACTTATTAACATTTACTTACTTACATTAACTATTTAATAACAAATAATTCAGACCACTGCAGAGAATGAGTAATATGTATGCAAAAATGAACAAATGTATATCCAAAGACTGTTTTATTTCTCAAAATAATACTGTTGAGCCGGAAGCTCTGTTTTTTCCGGTTCTGAAAAAGTCATTTTTCCAAATCGTGTAAATCCGTTAAGATTTTTTTTTTTTTTTGGGGGGGGGGCTCTCTCACTGTCTCACTCTCATAGGGCCAATGATTTTCTGTGATCGCGGAAAACAGATGGAAATTACGGAATTTTTATGGTGAAACGTTGCTCGCGTGTCAAAATGTAACTGCCGCAGAAGGCTTCCGCCCAAGCAGACATGCCTTCAGTGTTGCCAGATATTGCTAACGTTTTCCACCCCAAAATGTGTTCAAAACCAGCCAAAAAGCACCTAAACCCGCCCAATCTGGCAACACTGCATGCCTTTCCGGTCAAGTGATTGTGATTGGCTTGTGGCACACCTAGCCAGCCAATGAGCTGCTTGTTTACAGATTCGCTCCCCGCGTCGCAACCAGAATGGCGACCGCTTAAAAGAAATGAATGCTCTGGCAGTGGCGAGTGTGAACGTCGCGTGACTCGCAGAAGATTGTTGCAGGTCGGCGAAAAAACTACTTACTAATAAATATAAAAAAAAAAGTAATTTAAGTAAGTTTAAAATGTAATTTAAATAAAAAGTATTCATAAATTGAAGTTTGGAAGCGCCTCTGTTTTTGGGCTGAGGAGAAGTTTGAAAGGGTGTACCGCGATTCTGCCTTCTTGTATCGCGATTTCGATACGCATATCGTTACAGCCCTAGTCCCGATACATTTTCTCCATTTCACGATATACGATATATATCTCGATATATTTAAATTTCCTCTAAAGGACCCCATGAAATCTAACTTTTACTCTTTACTGTTTTCACTACAATCCCTGCAGGTTAAATAACATTCTTGGTTAACTTTACAGGCGGTTTTCAGCAACACATTTTAAATTGTCATGTTGGTGATTAATCACAATTGAATTGAAATAAGACTGTTTTTATTCAACAAAGATGTGGCACAAACTGCAAAAACAATCTTGAAAATTGCAACAAAGGGGCAATACAATACAGAGCTGCTCAGAGCTCAAACCAATAAAGTGCAGCTCGACACTGAGAAAGACTCGTCTCGTCTTGTCGTCTTCCGCTTTATCCGGGACCGGGTCGCGGAGGCAGCAGTCTAAGCATGGAAGCCCAAACTTCCCTTTCCTCAGACACCTCGGCCAGCTCCTCGGGAAGAACACCGAGGCGTTCCCAGGCCAGCCGAGAGACATAGTCCCTCCAGCGTGTCCTGGGTCTTCCCCGGGGCCTCCTCCCGGGGGGACATGCCTGGAACACCTCCCCTGAGAAAGACATTTAGCCTAAATAAGAAAAGTGCTCATTCATTAAATTTATTTTAAAAAATAGCTCTCCAAGCTATTAACCTGACTACTGAGAACCACTGGAACATTCACAATAGAGAGAGAGAGAGAGATTGAGGGAGAGAAGAGAGAGATCTGCAAAACATCATTTTTTTCTTTGCACACTTTTGAACTGAATGTTTTCTGGCTCTGCCTCTCAGATGTGTATAATTCCGGCTGCTGCCTTTCGTGATGACAGTTTTTTTTTGCACACTTCACAAACTGGCATTTGCTGTTCCACGTCCTCTTCGCGATATCCAAAAAAATGCCAGATGACTGACCCCTTACTAGTTCTTTTAGGAACCGATTCGTCCGCTTCCATTTTTAATTTGTCACTGAAATTGGCAGAGCTTACACGGTAGCCTTTGCAACACCAGCGATTGCACGAACTGAGTCAGCGCTGTAAACCAAAACTAGGAAATCTTCCCGCCGGCAGTGTTGCCAGATACTGCTGACGTTTTCCAGCCCAAAATATGTTCAAAACCGCCCAATCTGGCAACACAACCGAAACTAGAAAATCTTCCAGGAAGTTCCTTTCAGCACCGGGATTGGTTGGCGAGTGCGTGACTTTATTTGTTTTCTTTACCCTTAGGCAGCCTCTCACATTACTGCCTGAGGGACAGGGAGAAAACCACCGGGAAATGTTTTAAACAAACACGAAACAAACGCAAGTCGGAAGATGACCATAAAATACTCGATAGTTATGATATAATAATTTTATGTATCGCGCACAGAATTTTCGGCGATATATCGGGTATATTCGATATATCGCACAGCCCTACTTGCCCCTTTCTCAGAAATATATTGAGAGGGCTGGGTCACTTACATTTGTCTAACGTTAAATTAGTAGTTTGAATTTTTTTGTCGGATATTCTCAATTTTGTCATTAAAAAAAAATCATGAAGTCGTTGCTACTACACACTACAGGTGTGCATGTGTCTATCCCACGATAGACTTATTCCTGGTTAATTCTGCTACAGTATTAAATAGGAATCTAGGATTATTTTTGTTATCTTCTATTAGGGAGGAGAGAGATGTTGATCTCGCAGCACTAAGAGCTTTTCTATACTTCAGGAAGCTCTCCTTCCACGCTAATTTGAACGCTGCCAATTTTGTTTGACGCCATTTACGTTCCAATTTTCGAGTGGTCTGTTTTAAAGTGTGAGTGTCATCATTATACCAGGGTGCTAATTTTTTGTCTCTGACCATTTTCCTTTTAAGAGGAGCTACATTATCTAAAATATGGCGGAACGTTGACTCTAAGCATTCAGTTGCCTGATCAAGTTCTGCAGGGGCTGACAGTGACCCAATCAAAGCTGATAACTCTGGGAGATCATTTATAAAGCTCTGTGCAGTAGTTGACATGAATGTACGTTTAATACCGTAGCGTGGTGAGGTGCATACAGTGGGGCAAAAAAGTATTTAGTCAGCCACCAATTGTGCAAGTTCTCCCACTTAAAAAGATGAGAGAGGCCTGTAATTTTCAACATAGGTACACTTCAACTATGAGAGACAGAATGGGGGGAAAGAATCCAGGAAATCACATTGTAGGATTTTTAATGAATTAATTGGTAAATTCCTCGGTAAAATAAGTATTTGGTCACCAACAAACAAGCAAGATTTCTGGCTCTCACAGACCTGTAACAACTTCTTTAAGACACTCCTCTGTCCTCCACTCGTTACCTGTATTAATGGCACCTGTTTGAACTCATTATCAGTATAAAAGACACTTGTCCACAACCTCAAACAGTCACACTCCAAACTCCACTATGGCCAAGACCAAAGAGCTGTCAAAGGACACCAGAAACAAAATTGTAGACCTGCACCAGGCTGGGAAGACTGAATCTGCAATAGGTAAGCAGCTTGGTGTGAAGAAATCAACTGTGGGAGCAATTATTAGAAAATGGAAGACATACAAGACCACTGATAATCTCCCTCGATCTGGGGCTCCACGCAAGATCTCACCCCGTGGGGTCAAAATGATCACAAGAACGGTGAGCAAAAATCCCAGAACCACACGGGGGGACCTAGTGAATGACCTGCAGAGAGCTGGGACCAAAGTAACAAAGGCTACCATCAGTAACACACTACGCCGCCAGGGACTCAAATCCTGCAGTGCCAGACGTGTCCCCCTGCTTAAGCCAGTACATGTCCAGGCCCGTCTGAAGTTTGCTAGAGAGCATTTGGATGATCCAGAAGAGGATTGGGAGAATGTCATATGGTCAGATGAAACCAAAATAGAACTTTTTGGTAAAAACTCAACTTGTCGTGTTTGGAGGAGAAAGAATGCTGAGTTGCATCCAAAGAACACCATACCTACTGTGAAGCATGGGGGTGGAAACATCATGCTTTGGGGCTGTTTTTCTGCAAAGGGACCAGGACGACTGATCCGTGTAAAGGAAAGAATGAATGGGGCCATGTATCGTGAGATTTTGAGTGAAAACCTCCTTCCATCAGCAAGGGCATTGAAGATGAAACGTGGCTGGGTCTTTCAGCATGACACTGATCCCAAACACACCGCCCGGGCAACGAAGGAGTGGCTTCGTAAGAAGCATTTCAAGGTCCTGGAGTGGCCTAGCCAGTCTCCAGATCTCAACCCCATAGAAAATCTTTGGAGGGAGTTGAAAGTCCGTGTTGCCCAGCGACAGCCCCAAAACATCACTGCTCTAGAGGAGATCTGCATGGAGGAATGGGCCAAAATACCAGCAACAGTGTGTGAAAACCTTGTGAAGACTTACAGAAAACGTTTGACCTCTGTCATTGCCAACAAAGGGTATATAACAAAGTACTGAGATGAACTTTTGTTATTGACCAAATACTTATTTTCCACCATAATTTGCAAATAAATTCTTTAAAAATCAGACAATGTGATTTCCTGGATTCTTTCCCCCCATTCTGTCTCTCATAATTGAAGTGTACCTATGATGAAAATTACAGGCCTCTCTCATCTTTTTAAGTGGGAGAACTCGCACAGTTGGTGACTGACTAAATACTTTTTTGCCCCACTGTATATTATTACTCGGACATAGTTTGAATGAGATGAAATAATGATCTGAGATGACTTCAGACTGTGGAAGTATGACTATATTGTCTACGTTTAACCCGAATGTTAGTATTAGATAGAGGGTGTGGCCACCATTATGGGGCGGTCCTATGACATTCTGATTAATCCCTACTGAATCTAAAATGGACACAAACGCTGTTTTTAAAGGGTCTTCTGTTATCAAAGTGAATATTAAAATCTCCAACAACTAAAGCTTTGTCGAAGGAAATAACCAGATCTGAGATAAAATCTGCAAATTCAGAAAGAAACTCAGAATATGGCCCCGGGGGCCTGTAAATAATAAGCAATGGAATTAACTGGGTAGACTTATTTTTCGAGGCTACATACATTATATGAGTATGAAGAACTTCAAATGTATTAAATTTATAACCAGTTTTTTGTGTTACACCTAGATAATCATTATAAATAACCGCGACGCCTCCTCCTCTGCCAGTTAGACGAGGCTGGTGTATATAACTGTATCCAGGAGGACTCACTTCATTTAATGCTATATATTCATTTGGCTTAATCCATGTTTCAGTTAAACAAAGTACATTAAACTCCTGATCAGTAATGAGTTCATTAACCATTAGCGCTTTAGATGTAAGAGATCTAATATTTAATAGCCCCACCTTTAGATCAAAGGTGCTGGCAGCAGCTGTACAGTCAGTATGATCTAATTTTATATTGATTAGGTTACTGGAACAAACTCTGAATATTTCTACTTTTTTGTTGAGCTCGGGGAACAGACACAGTCTCGGTGTAGTGGACCCTGAGTGACGACTCTGTGCAGCTAGCAGACAGTCGGTTTAGCCTGTTCGTCTGCTCCCTGGCCTTGGCTCTGGATTGTCAGAAATGAACTAGGCCTGTTCTGAGACTATGACCTATGCTGCAGGAAATGAGAGCAGCACCCTCCCGAGTGGGATGGATACCATCCCGCCCTAACAGGCCAGCAGTGCCCTCAAAATTAGCCCAATTATCTATAAAGCCCACACTGTTTTCAGAGAACCACCTGGACAGCCAGCAGTTCAGCGACCATAACCTGCTGTAAGCTCCATCGCCACGCCGCATTGGGATGGGGCCAGAGCATACTACAGCATCGGACATCGCCTTCGCTAATTTAAACACCTCTACAAAGTTGCTCTTAGTAACCTCAGACTGACAAAGGCGTATATCATTAGCTCCTGCATGGATAACTATCTTTGAGAACCTGTGCTTGCCTAGGACCCTAAGATTACCTGCTATGTCCGGCACCCTGGCTCCCGGTATACACCTGACTAAAGCTGCTGGTGCCCCTAAAGGCTGAGCTAATTTCACATGCCGTATGATAGTCTCCTATCACCAGAGCTCTTTCAGGTTTCTCAGCAGGTGCATCACTAAGGAGAGCAAACCTGTTTGACACGTGACACAGAGAGGAGTGGTGCTCCCGTGGGCGAGCCTCAGCGGTAGCTTTGGCTCTACGCTTATGCCGCCGAGTCGTCACCCATTCGCCCTGCTGTAAGGGCTTTAATGCCATTGTTGGGGGATTACTAACTCCACCTAGGGCATCCAGACTTTCCCCTACATAAACTACACTGTTCTCATTCTCACTGACCTTCTCTAACGCCTGGATACGTGCTTCTAGCACTGTAATCTTCTCCATCAGAGAGCTAACTAATCTGCACTTATCACAAATAAAGCTATCGCTAGCGACGGAGGAAGAATGACTAAACATCCTGCACTCGGCACACTGAACAGGCTGAAGGTGTGCCATGATGAAAAGATTTGCGTACCTTCATCGAAGATCTGTTGATATTAAAGCAGATCCGATGTGGATGGCCTCCGCTTGTGGTCTTTACGCAGGAGGAGGGAAAAAAAAAGAAAGCGTCCGGTCTCGGCGTTCTTCCAAAAAAAAGTGAGAGAAAAAAACAGAAAACGGAAAGCGACAGTACAATAAAAATAAAGAGGATACTGGAAAATTATTTATAGAAAAAAAGATTAATAATTAACGCCAACACTCGTGGAAAAAAAAGACTCGTCACAAACAACTCGGGAACCAGGAAGTGCATAGCACAGAATGCGCATGCGCCAAAAAAAAATCAATTTCATTGACTCCAGTTGTTTGGTTCTTGACATAATACAGAGATGCCTACTTGTACGGATTGGCCGTATTTTGTACGGAAAAGTTACGTAAATACGATGTTATGGCAAACAGTGTTATTCTGTACGGAATTATTATAAAGTCTTAAAAAATTCCAGTGAGTTGTTCTTAAATGTCCAAACGACTTTTTCAATCCATGTGCGATTCACAGCTATTTATTTTTACGACAACTGCACATGCTGTGTGTGACATGCGCAGATTCCGCACATGCTGTGTGTGACATGCGCAGATTCCGCACATTTGTTCGCGCTATTTTCGATACGGTAGAATGGCCATGCGTTACACCCAGTCAAAAGGGCAATGGATACGCGCACTGCAAACTGTGTAGAACTGACATTAACATCACTCATGGTGGTCGCGATGACTGCACGCGGCATGTCAACTACAAAAAAAAACATATGGAGTATGCTGAAATGGCGAGTCAGGCGGAAAGTAAATCTGGGGGTATCCAGCAGTTTTTTACGAAATCTGTGGATGAAAAGACACGGAACGTGACCCGTGCTGAAGCGGTGATGGTTGACCTGTGCTTGGAGTTGAACTTGCCAATTAGTGCCATGAAATGTGAGTTAAACTTATTCAGTTTCTTTTTACATGTCTGGTTTTTATTCACTGAAATATCAAACACTGGCTGTACTTTAATTCAAAGTATTTTCAGTGTTGCAAGTGCAAATGTACATGATGTATGATCAAAAACAGAATTTTATGATTAGTGCTGTTGGGATTGTGGCAAAAAAATTGATCATTCCACTGTTTTAAATACAATTATAAATGTCATTTTATTCAATGTCTCTTCTGAAGCATTATGCTGAAGTATTTATATATTGGGACATTAAGATAACAATGTCGGACTCTCTTTGGCATGAAATAAGAAATTTTTTTAAAAATTTTTATTAGAATCTGTAAACAGGTAGAACATTTTGCCAGGCAATATAATATAATACTTTTGAGGAGTTACATTCAATACCAATGATTGGTAGTCAACTGTAATGTCTGCAAACAGGATCACTATTGTATTTATAAAAATGTGATATATTGTATGCTCTAGAAATGTGTTGAGTGGAAATTCAGTTGAGATGGCTGCTCGCGTTTTGTTTTATTCAATTCACACAAAACAGTTCTTTTTAATAATTTAAATGTTAAACATATTGGTATATACACCTCTTTATAATGGAAATGCGCATAAATTAATGTTACTGAAAGTCATTCCAAAATACTGAAAAATGTTTTCAAGAATACTGAAATTCAAAATTTGGGGTAGGCATCTCTGCATAATATGAATTACTACAGGTGTTGAATAGGGCTGTTTATTGTATTTTTATTATTTAATGTTTGATCTCAAACTCATTAAGGCCAAGTTTACATTAGACCGTATCTGTCTCGTTTTCTTCGCGGATGCACTGTCCGTTTACATTAAACCGCCTGGAAACGCCGGGAAACGGGAATCCGCCAGGGTCCACATATTCAATCTAGATTGTGTCAGCTCCGGTGCTGTGTAAACATTGAGATACGCGAATACGCTGTGCTGAGCTCTAGCTGGGGTCGTCATTGAACAACGTCACTGTGACATCCACCTTCCTGATTCGCTGGCGTTGGTCATGTGACGCGACTGCTGAAAAACGGCGCGGACTTCCGCCTTGTATCACCTTTCATTAAAGAGTATAAAAGTATGAAAATACTGCAAATACTGATGCAAATACTGCCCATTGTGTAGTTATGATTGTCTTTAGGCTTGCCATCCTTCCACTTGCAAGTGGTAAGTGATATGCGCTGGGATCACACACACAGCGGCTCAGTCCCGAATCACTGCTTGTGCACTTCACTCGCGCGCTGTGTGAGCTGCGCAGGGCCGGAGTGCGCACCCTCCAGAGGGCACTCGCTGTTCAGGGCGGAGTGATTTGGAGCGCAGGATGCCTGCGGAGCCGAGCGTATCCGTGTATTGGTGTTGCTGTGTGCACACTAATCGTTTTAAAAACGTTAATCTGATGATCTGCTGATACGGTCTAATGTAAACATGGGCTAAGAAGGTAAGAAACTCGTCCACTAATGACCTTTTGACGAGGTACAGCTGTTAATTGAAAAGCGTTCCAGGTGACTCCCTCATGAAGCTCGTTAAGATAATGATAATAGTGTGCAAAGCATCATCGAGGGAAACGCTGGATACGCTGACGAATCTAAAATATGAAACATATTTTAACTTTTTTGTTTAATACAATTCCATTTGTTATTTCATAGTTGATGTCTTGAGCATTGTCCTACAATGTAGAAAATAGTCCAAATACAGAAGAACCTATGACTAAGTAGCGTATGGGGTGTACAAACTTTTGACTGGTGCTGTATATGTAATAGATTTATCTAAAGTCAGTTGCCAGTGCTTTTTGATGATGAGCTGCAGGATAATGAGAGAGAACACTATGCAAAAGTCTTAGTCATCCTTTTTTTTTTTTTTTTTCTTTTTGTACAAACTTTATCCTGATGGATTATATTTGTTGTTTTTATGTCCATTTTCTGGAAAACCCATTTCTAGAAAAGTTGGGATATTTTCCAAAACGCAGTAAAAACAAAAATCTGTGATTTGTTAATTCACACTAAACCTTTATTTAACTGACAATAGTAGAAAGAAAAGATTTTCAATAATTTTGCTGACCAACTTAATTGTATTTTGTAAACATAAGCAAAGTTAGAATTTTATGCTGCAACACACTCAAAAAAAGTTGGGACAGAGGCATTATTACCATTGTGTTACACCACCTTTCCTTTTAAGAACACTTTTTTTAAAAGGTAGACTGCCTTTCAGGTTTTTCAAGTGTAGGTCATAAAAAGAATTTTCCCGACACCCAATTATTTTTGTTTAGTGACCGAAAGCTACTGAATTGGAGTCACAGACTTCCAATTTTATTAGTTTTTTAAAACAGAACAATTAATGAATTTAGAACCCTAAATTCTCCGCTATTTTTTCCTGCTTCACCATGACCCAATTCAAGATACTACGTCATGCATCACGTGGTGGGCTTTCCTCGTTCACGCAAGGCATTGTGGGATACAAATTTGAAGCAGGAGAGAAAAATGGAGGACGTGAGTGTGCGAATGAAACGTGAAAGACCGACTACAGTAACGGAAAGCGAGAAGAAAAGACGTTATGTTCTATACGAAGGAAAGGAAACGCAGGACCAAACTAATAAATATGGGCGCTCAGCGAGCACCTCGGTGTGATCAGCTGTTCGTTTAGCGACAGAATGATGGAACTGTCAGTGCACGCTCAAAGGGAAACCTGTAGATGGCAGTAATGCAACACTGTGGATGCCAGCTGCTGTAAAACCCAAAAGAAGAAGAAGGTAAACCTGCGCACACGGACTTCCTCTGTCTGCTTGACTGCGCGAAGCAAGCGATTTCATGCACATTTGCTTTAATCCCCTCAAATTAAATAACTTCCCAGCCACAGAATGGCCTGATATTTTGTGAGATATTACAGAAATAAACATGTATCACAATCACCACATTTCAGAGGGAGGTAAATTTCACTGATTTTATGAAATCGAAAGGCCGTCTAGTTTTAAGGGAAATTGTAATGTTGCATCATACAAAGACATCTTATTGGCCCACATGATGTCCAAGTCTTCTCTTCATGATGCCACATAGGAGACAGATCTGGACTGGCAGCAGGCCAGTCAAGCACACGCACTCTGTCTATAAAGCCACTCTGTTGTAGGCCATGCAGAACGAGGCCTGGCCTTGTCCTGCTGAAATAAGCATGGGCTTCCCAGGAAGAGACGACATCGCCTTGATGGCTACATGTGTCTTTCTAAAATCCAAGTATATGCCTCCACATCAGAGGTACCTTCACACATATGCAACTTACCCATGCCATCACAGATGCTGCGTTTTACACTTTTCTCTGATGACAAACTGATCATGTTCACCTTTGGCACTGAGAACTCAGTGTCGCGTTTTCCTGAAAACAAGCTGAAATGTGACTCATCTGACCACAGCACACGTTTCCACTGTCTTTCGGTCCATCTGAGATGAGTTCAGGCCCAGAGAAATCAGCAGTGTTTCTGTATAGAACTGATGAATGGCTTCCTCCTTGTGTAATGCAGTTTCAGGTTGTGTTTCTGGATGTAGTGGCGGACCGTGTTAAATGACAACAGTTTTCCAAAGTATTCCTGAGCCCATGTAGCTATATTTGTCACATTAGCATGACAGTTTATAATTAATAATAATAATGAGTTTAACTTATATAGCGCCTTTCTCACACCCAAGCTCGCTTTACAATTACAAAAAAAAAAGGGCCTGAAGGTCACGCACATTCAGCAGTGGTTTCCAACCTCGTCCTTTACGCACGGAGATGTCTCTGAATTCCCCAAGTCTTTTCAGAATATTATGGACTATAGATTTTGAAAGACCTAAATTCCCTGACATCTTGCATTGTGAAATGTTCTTTTCGAATTGACTAACAATTCTCTGGCAAATTTTGGCACAAAGCAGTGAGCCACGCCCCATCCTTGCTTGCAGAGACTGAGCCTTTGGTGCTGTCCCTTTTAAACCCAGTCATGTGACCAATTAACCTGCTTATTGTGTAATTTTCCAAAATGGTGTTACTTGAATATTCTATAAACTTTTCAGTCCCTTTTTTTTTTTGTGTGTGTGTTGCAGCATCAAATTCTAACTTGGTTTATATTCACAAACTACAATTAAGTTGGTCAGTAAAATTTATTGAAAATCTTTTCTTTGTACTTTTCCGTTGAATAAAGGTTCATGTGAATTAACAAATCACAGATTTTTATTGCATTTTGGAAAATACCCCAACTTTTCTGGAAATGGAGTTTGTATTAAATTATGAAGAGCAGAAACAGTAATAAATGAAACAAAGTCAGTATTTGGTATGAGACGACCCTTTGCTTTCAAAAAAAAAAAGTAGTCTTGGGTCCAGTGAGTGCAGTTTTATAAGGGATCTTGCAGAACCAGCCACAGTACTGTACAGAATCTTCACCAATTAAAATGGCAATATTCCCAATGTACTCAATATGAGAAGTTTCCACCTCATATTACTTTTAAAATAAAGCTTCATATAAATTTAATTTCTTTCCAAACCGGAAGGTAGATACTGTAGTGTTCTCCCTGATCTAACACACCTTCGTGACATCATGAAAGACTTGAAGGAAAAAAAAAACTCCACATTGAACCACATACATGTATGTTATTTACCAGCTGGGAGGTCCGTATGGTGAAATACCGTGACCGAGGTCTTGAAAGTACTGAGTGAGGCCCTCTGGGCTGAGGTCAGTATTCCAGGCCGAGGTCATGGTATTTCACCATACGGACCGACCTTAAGCTGGTAAATAATATATTTATTTTTTTCTTTACCAAATTCTAACAGAAAACGAGAGCGCCCGAAAGGGAAAACCGAGCCGAGCCGCCATTTTGAATCCTCATTCACGGCTGTAATGCAAATGGCTTCCTCCTCGGTATACAAGTGCACTTCCATGGCAGGAAAAAAACTACATTTTGCCGCCTATGTAGTCCCCTATTTATACAAATAGGAGTCATTCAGGATTCAGCCATGTTTTTGCTCGGCGTTAGCAACAGTTAGAGGTTTTTATCTTTCTCCTGAAATGTTTTCTTTTATTTCTTCTTCCTCAGGGTAGTAAAACTCGCTTTCGCTGTGAACACTGTCGTTATCGCTATCCATGCTGTAAAATTAATGCTATTCTCCTGAGAAATGCTGGCAAAAAATTTACAAGATTTTTGATAATCTTATAAATAAATCTTATTTAAAAAAAAAGATAAATGTTGACAAAAAATGCTACTATGTATGATGTTGTGAACGAGCGAGTCGCCAGAGGTCTGTAACCGGGGTCCGTATCGTAGGATACAGACCCGCTCGCCAGCCAATCAGAGCGCAGGATTTGATGGAAACTGGACTGCAAAAAAAATAATTATCAATATTAACAATTATTCGCTGAAGGTGAAGTGAATATCGGTGAATAATAAGCGAAACAAATTCAAAGTTATTATTCACCAATATTCGCTGAGCCTGAGTCGGATAATTGTTTTAGTATAAACACATAGGTGATTATTAACAAAAAAATGTATTTCAAACGTCAAAAGCAGCATGTAAATGTAATAACTTTGCGGCGCAGACTTGTCACTTATCGACGCCAACTTGTTTTGAAATGGATAAAATAAACCCCAACTCCACCTTACCTTTGAATAGTTTCAGACCAAGCTTTATAGCATCTTTAGTGCTTTGAGGAACAGCATTTTCTTTCATCATTTGTAATTCTTCCTCACTTGCAGTGACGAAGCGATTGGACGCCATTTTGCCGAGTCGCTCGAGGTGATTATCGAGAAATAAGGCCCGGTCCCACAATACTGATAACTATAACAATAACTGCAAATAAATCAGTCCCCTACAGTTTGTGGTCGGTGCTCACACCAGACCGATAGTGATACCTTTAGCCCAGGCCTGGGTTTATCCGTATCAGTGAGATTCTGGAGTGATTTTTCCAGGCCTGGACCTGATCCGATAAAACATCTGACTAATCAGGTCATTGTTTACATGTGACGTTGTTTGAGCACGTGCTGTTTTTCCCCCTGGGCATCTTTGTACATCCTTGTTGCATCATCAAGTCACGGGGTGTGCGTGTGTGTATATCTCACACACTATTTATATATATATATATATATATATATATATATATATATATATATATATAAATAAATAAAAGTGTGTGTGATAGATATATACACACACGCACTTTTTTATGTGTATACTAGTGCATCTCAAAAAATTAGAATATTGTGAAAAAGTTCAATATTTTCCATCAGTTATTTAAGAAAGTGAAAATGTTATATATTATAGACTCATTACACATAAACTAAAATGTTTCAAGCATTTTTCTATTTTAATTTTAATCAGTATGGCATACAGTACAAAAACATAAAAAAAATCTCAAAATATTAGAATATTTAATTTCGAGTTTGAGTAAAACAGTATGAACACAGTGTATCTCTCGGTCTAGTTCAGTACACACAACCACAATCATGGGGAAGACTGCTGACTTGACTGTTGTCCAGAAGATGATCACTTATGCCCTCCACAAGGAGGGTAAGCCACAAAAGGTCATTGCTGAAAAGGCTGGCTGGAAAAGGTGCACAAGCAACAGGGATGGCCGCAGTCTTGAGAGGATTGTCAAGAAAAGTTGATTCAAGAACTTGGGAGAGCTTCACAAGGAGTGGACTGAGGCTGGTGTCAGTGTATCAAGACCCATCACGAACAGACATCTTCAAGAAAGGGGATACAACTTTCGCATTCCTAATATCAAGCTACTCCTGAGCCAGAGACAATGTCAGAAGTGTCTTATCTGGGCTAAGGAGAGAAAGAAATGGACTGTTGCTCAGTGGTCCAAAGTCCTCTTTTCAGATGAAAGTACATTTTGCATTTAATTTGGATATGACGGTTCTAGAGTCTGGAGGAAGAGTGGAGAGGCACAGAATCCAAGGTGTTTGAAGCCCAGTGTGAAGTTTCCACAGTCTGTGATGATTTGGGGTGCCATGTCATCTGCTGGTGTTGGTCCACTGTAGTTTATCAAGTCCAAAGTCAACACAGCCATCTACCAGGAGATTTTAGAGCACTTCATGCTTCCATCTGCTGACGAGCTTTTTGGAGATGCTGATTTCCTTTTCCAGCAGGACTTAGCACCTACCCACAGTGCCAAAACTACTACCAAATGGTTTGCTGACCATGATATTACTGTGTTTGATTGGCCAGCCAACTTGCCTGACCTGAACCCCATAGAGAATCGATGGGGTATTGTCAAGAGGAAGATGAGAAACACCCGACCCAAAAATACAGATACGCTGAAGGCCACTATCAAAGCAACCTGGGCTTCAGTAACACCTCAGCAGTGCCACAGACTGATCACCTCCATGCCACACCGCATTGATACAGTAATTCATGGTAAAGGAGCCCCAACCAAGTATTGAGTGTATAAATGAATATACTTTTCAGAAGTTGGACATTTCTGTATTGTAAATCCTTTTTTTGATTGATTTTAGGGAATATTCTAATAATCTGAGATACTGGATTTCTGATTTTCATGAGCTATAAGCCATAATCATCAAAATTAAAACAAAAAAGGCTTTAAATATTTCACTTTACATGTAATGAATATAGAATATATGAAAGTTTACCTTTTTGAATTAAATTATGAAAAAAAGGAACTTTTTCATGGTATTCTAATTTTTTGAGATGCACTAGTGTGTATATACAGGTGTGTGTATGTATTTTATATTATACGCAAAGCACAGATCTTTTTTTCACAGATATGATATTTTAGTGAAATATCAATAGTAAACATAAATGCAGGTAAGATATTTTAATTATGAAGTTCAGCAGTCCAAACATTTAATTGACTTAAATTAAGACTTGTTAATTTTTTTTTTTTTATCCGTGATGCATCATTTGTATGAAATTGGTAACCAATCTGTAATACACTGAACCGTCCATAACCAATCCGTAAACTATTCGCATCCGTATTAAAATCCATAACCACTCCGTATTTTGTATCCTTTTTAAAAAATATATATATATTTCTGTAATCCGTGACCTATCCGTATTATATCAACCACCGGAGTGTGTACGTGGGTTGTTTTGGAGTCCAAGCTGTACAGTATGACCCGGAATAATGTGCTACGACTTGGAAAAAACTTCCATGACTATTCCTAAGTTGCATGTGTTTATTTCCCTGAGTGTCAGGACCAAGTGATATTATAGTGGGGATTATAGTTGTGGTGTTTCTGCTCCAGACTGGAACTACGTTCAGGCAGAGGGAGAGTCAGAGTTGGAGTTATCGGTGCTGTGGGATCGAGCCCTTTGTCCAAATTTCTCGACCAATCAGCACGTGCGATTTTCTCTAATCACCTCCATGTTTATACTAATATTTAACATGTGGAAAAAAGTCGTCTTTTGTAATGAAATTCCGTTTCAGCCTTTGTTTAAAAAAAAAAAGTTTGTATTGGATTTTCATTTTACAAAAAGACACAAGAACAAATAAAAGCCAAGTGTGCAAAATGACGCAAAAAAAAAAAAAGTACAAACGCATCGTCAGATCAAATTTTGTCGTACTATACACACTTGCTCTATACAACCATATCAACAAAACAGAAACATGGCGGTCCGGGGGTTTCCCCGATGAAGGCACATTATCATGAGTCCACAAAAAGTACATCATCATATATAGTCCAGAGAGCAGGAGAAAAAGAAACTAGGACGTGCAGAGGGTGCACCTAAACTGTTCCAGGCCTGTCCAACAGATGCGACAAATCCTTGTCCTTCATGTAAGTGATAAAACGACCCCATACATTTTGAAATACATCCTGTCTGTCCTTAAGAGTGTAAGAAAATTTTTTCCAGAGGTAAACAAGAGGTCAGTTCTCTAAACCACACAGCAATAGCGGGTTTACCAAAGCTTTTCCATGATAAGGCTGTTGTCCTTTCTGCTTGCAGGGAACACGTATTTATAAATATTTTTTCCATGATGCTTTATTGTGTGTCCCTCTGGATAAAGACCTAGCAGAAAGAGCCTAGGTTCCAGTTCTAATCTAACTGAGAGAATCTCCTGTACAGACAGTCTAACCTCCTCCCAAAACTCCCTCCCTTTTGGACACTGCCCGTTTCAGCCTTTTTAATTTAAACTGCTTTCACTGATGACTATTTTCACTTATTTGGTTAACGAATTCCTGCATTACCCACGATGCTGTTGGCTACCTGCTGATACCTCAATGACAGTGATGCAGCAGCACTTTAATCTGTTCATTCGTATTGAGGGTAACACTGAAGCTATTTGGAAGCATGCGCTCGTTTGTAAATGGTGAATCCTGGCTGGTGTCCTTTGTTTTAATTTCCATCTCCTTTTAAATGTCACTGACGTCACAAGGAACGTCTCCGTGTGACATCAGACAAGCGCTAACTTCTCACAGGAGCGATGAAAATCCAACATCGATCAAATTTCAGTTTACGCAGGTTTAACGTGTATTAAAGTGGAGTTTTCCTTTAATGATTGATTAAGTGAAAGCTGTTAGAGCAGGAAAAATAAAAATACGCACTCCTTCGGGTCTCTGAAACCGCAAATGTGAACCACTGTGTAACACTGCGTGAAACCTCAGTTTTCCAATCCTTGTCCTTTCTTGCAGCGTTTGCAGAATGAATGTGGGCGTCGCTCACAGCGAGGTGAACCCCAACACGCGGGTGATGAACAGCAGAGGGATCTGGCTCACCTACCTGCTGCTGACTGTCGTCTTGCACATCGTCTTGCTGAGCATCCCGTTCCTCAGCGTGCCCATCGTGTGGACCTTAACCAATGTCATTCACAATCTGGTAGGTCCACGCAGGATGCATTTGTTCAAAGCGATGCATGCTGGGAATATGTTGATAGGTGATGCAGATCGGATTTTTTTTCCCCCCCTCAGGACAGCGTGGATGCAAAAATCCCAGCTTTTCAAATCCGAGTCACTTCTAGTCAAGTCAAATGTGCTTGTATAGCGCTTTTAACAAGAGACATTGTCCCAAAGCAGCTTTACAGAATCTGAATGACCCAAGACATGACCTCTGTAACACTGTAGTTGAGTAGTGTTAGAAATCAGGTGGTTTTGGGGACGGGGCAGTCACATTAAAGATGGATATGGGTCACTTGCAGTTATGAACATGAGCTGTCAAGATAGACGGGTCTGAGCAGAGCCCAAAATGGGAAATGTGAAAACAAGTTTGTACAATGTGGAGAATTCTTTGTATGTTCATTTTAGTTTAGTGTTTGTTTTTTTTGTTCGGGCTGTTTCACAATCAGGGTAAACTTTTCACGTCCACAATAGTCCAAAATTCAAACCTCAGATTTTTATGTTTTCGGCAGCAGAGAAACCGAGATTGCCAACGTGCACGATTTGGGCGTAGCAGCTATGGATTTGTAGCACAATTACGGTGCTACGTGTAATTGTAGACCTGAAAATAATACGGTTTTCAACTGGTTTTGCCTGTGTATCGATCAAATAAACATTTTCGCCGTTTGGACTGTTCCACGGTTTACACCGATTCTGATAATTCCAGGAATTTCCATATCCTTGTGTTAGCTGTGCTGTGATTGGCCCAGAGGTGACCTGATTCATGCTCTCGGCCAATCACCCTGTCCTCCTCAGGCCTCGTGGTACATAAGGCCTCCACAAAGCTCCTCCACTTCTTCCTGTCGGCCACCACAACCCACACCTCTCCCTTTCTTTGCTCTCCGGTCCGTCTCCATGTTGTTTTTGGTCTTCCTTTTTTCCTTTCCCTTCCGGTGCCCAGGTCATTGCCGCGTTACAATCATCGTCATGATCCTGTCTGAGAATATGGCCAATCATCTTCCATCTGCGAAGCGTCACCTCTTCGCTCAACCAATCGCAGCGCGTGTTAAATGCAGCGCTCAGAAATGTGCAGTAGTGATGCGTAGTCATCTTCCTGGATGCAAACTGTCTTCATCGGTTGCGTTTTCCAGAACTGAAGCTTTCGATTTCTCTCACAAATTAGTGTCCGGTGTGAAGTGAAGAGTCATAGAACAGAAGTACGCTGGAGAAAGCAAAGTCAGCTACATACAACGAATGTTGCAGATGGGGCAGCAGTACGCCATTGATGAACTTCCACTACAGATCCGATTGGCGCACAACAGGATGGCGCACCGCTGCATTTTGGCCGTACTGTTCGTGCTTCTCTTGACCACACGTTTCCAGGTCGATGGATAGGTTGCGGTGGAGCATTGCCGTGGCCTCCACACTCTCCTGATTTGACGCCCTGTGATTTCTGGTTATGGTGAAGGAGCGCGTGTATATCAGTGACCTCAAGGACAGAATAAGGACCATCTATTCCCTGTGAAACGCGTGTCCGGGCTTTAAATGGTGCTGTTTTTGTGTTGAACACTACAGCGAACAGGTTGAGACCGTCCTGTAAATCATCTTGCACATATGATGTATGTTTTGTGAATAAACGGTGTCTACCATTTAAGTGTTAACATAATTTTTTTTTTTAAAGATATTTTTTGGGCTTTTTTTCACCTTTATTGGATAGGACAGTGTAGAGACAGGACAGGAAATGAGTGGGAGAGAGAGACGGGGAGGGATCGGGAAATGACCTCGGGTCGGGATCGGGAAATGACCTCGGGTCGGAATCGAACCCGAGTCCCCGGATTTATGGTATGGCGCCTTAGCCACGACGCCCCCAGTGTTAACATAATTTTGACTAACCCTGTAAATTCACAAAATTTGTTGGATGATAATAGTCCAGTATTTAATCTCCAGTTTGAGTTGCTTTTGGTTTTCGGGACGAGTAGAAGTGGGGCGTGGTCTGAAATGACTTGAGTATTCACATTGTTTCACTGAGGGTAATAATATTTTATCAAGAAAAAGGTCATCAATTTGAGAATATGTTTGATGAACCTGGGAATAGAAAGAAAGCTCTTTTGTTGTTGGGTGGTAAAAACGCCATACAGCCAGTTAGGTTTTTTGGGCACGATCTGTCAAGCGTGGGATTGATAGATAAGATTCCCTCCAAAGATAAGATGTGTATTCATGTATGGGATGGATGAGAATAGTTAAGTCATAAAGTTAGGGCAGTTCCAATTGGGGGCATAAACACAAACCATAATAATGACAGGAGTTTGGAACGGCACACCACCACCACCAACAATAAACCGGCCATTAGGATCAGATACGACCTGTTCTGATGAGAACGCTACTCGCTTGTGCAGTGATGTACAGTAGCTGTACCTCTCGAACACCTATTGAAGTTGGAGTGGAAAACCTGTCCAGCCCAGTGTGGTCATATACACGGAGGTGGGTTTCTTGGAGAAAAGCAATGTCTGTTTTCACATTCTTAAGATGCGAAAGTACTCTTGTCCTTTCAATAGGTCCATTAAGTCCCCTGAGATTCCAGCTCGTGAACCTGATGGGTCGTAGCACATCTCTCTGGCTTTATGTCAGCCATAGAATCTGTGCCAAAATATCAGCCTTCTCAGTGCTCTGGTGAGACGGTGCCTTAACCAAGTCAGCATAGTAACATAGAGCAAGGTAGCAACAACATATACACTGCCATCATGGGAGGACAACGGGAAAAAACCAAAACACTCCTCTAATGAAACTCGACAAAAGAAAATGAAAAAACCCCAAACACTTGAACAAAAACAGGTGTCCGAGATGACACCTTCAGGTTCAATAGATACTTACATATTTGTCCTAATCTCATCTTTATAACATGATGAGTGTGCAGGCACTACGACTTTACAACCCCGATTCCAAAAAAGTTGGGACAAAGTACAAATTGTAAATAAAAATGGAATGCAATGATGTGGAAGTTTCAAAATTCCATATTTTATTCAGAATAGAACATAGATGACATATCAAATGTTTAAACTGAGAAAATGTATCATTTAAAGAGAAAAATTAGGTGATTTTAAATTTCATGACAACAACACATCTCAAAAAAGTTGGGACAAGGCCATGTTTCCCACTGTGAGACATCCCCTTTTCTCTTTACAACAGTCTGTAAACGTCTGGGGACTGAGGAGACAAGTTGCTCAAGTTTAGGGATAGGAATGTTAACCCATTCTTGTCTAATGTAGGATTCTAGTTGCTCGACTGTCTTAGGTCTTTTTTGTCGTATCTTCCGTTTTATGATGCGCCAAATGTTTTCTATGGGTGAAAGATCTGGACTGCAGGCTGGCCAGTTCAGTACCCGGACCCTTCTTCTACGCAGCCATGATGCTGTAATTGATGCAGTATGTGGTTTGGCATTGTCATGTTGGAAAATGCAAGGTCTTCCCTGAAAGAGACGTCGTCTGGATGGGAGCATATGTTGCTCTAGAACCTGGATATACCTTTCAGCATTGATGGTGTCTTTCCAGATGTGTAAGCTGCCCATGCCACACGCACTAATGCAACCCCATACCATCAGAGATGCAGGCTTCTGAACTGAGCGCTGATAACAACTCGGGTCGTCCTTCTCCTCTTTAGTCCGAACGACACGGCGTCCCTGATTTCCATAAAGAACTTCAAATTTTGATTCGTCTGACCACAGAACAGTTTTCCACTTTGCCACAGTCCATTTTAAATGAGCCTTGGCCCAGAGAAGACGTCTGCGCTTCTGGATCATGTTTAGATACGGCTTCTTCTTTGAACTATAGAGTTTTAGCTGGCAACGGCGGATGGCACGGTGAATTGTGTTCACAGATAATGTTCTCTGGAAATATTCCTGAGCCCATTTTGTGATTTCCAATACAGAAGCATGCCTGTATGTGATGCAGTGCCGTCTAAGGGCCCGAAGATCACGGGCACCCAGTATGGTTTTCCGGCCTTGACCCTTACGCACAGAGATTCTTCCAGATTCTCTGAATCTTTTGATGATATTATGCACTGTAGATGATGATATGTTCAAACTCTTTGCAATTTTACACTGTCGAACTCCTTTCTGATATTGCTCCACTATTTGTCGGCGCAGAATTAGGGGGATTGGTGATCCTCTTCCCATCTTTACTTCTGAGAGCCGCTGCCACTCCAAGATGCTCTTTTTATACCCAGTCATGTTAATGACCTATTGCCAATTGACCTAATGAGTTGCAATTTGGTCCTCCAGCTGTTCCTTTTTTGTACCTTTAACTTTTCCAGCCTCTTATTGCCCCTGTCCCAACTTTTTTGGGATGTGTTGCTGTCATGAAATTTCAAATGAGCCAATATTTGGCATGAAATTTCAAAATGTCTCACTTTCGACATTTGATATGTTGTCTATGTTCTATTGTGAATACAATATCAGTTTTTGAGATTTGTAAATTATTGCATTCCGTTTTTATTTACAATTTGTACTTTGTCCCAACTTTTTTGGAATCGGGGTTGTACACCACCGACTGACTGATGGAATTTACTTCCCTTTCAAATGTGATGGTTTTTGTGCACCTCTGATGTTTACTGTTTAACCGCATAAAAACCTTTTTATATGCAACAGTTTTCCATACTTAACAAAAACCAGCTGCGCTTTTTGGAGAGGAAACTTCTGGTCAAACGCTTGACAGCACAGTTAAGTCCGTCCATCGCAGATTGAAGAGAAAAAGAAAATCAGGTATTTTCTCTGTTCCAAAACTATCCTAATTTTTACGTTTTAAAACAAAGTACAGGCCAATGCTGATTCAAGAAAAATGATTCAGCCTAATGTATAGCTTAGTTGTAAATTTTGTAGATAATCTAGCAGTGTGTAAAAAAAAAAAAAAAAGGGCTAAGCCCTCTAGCTCCGCCCATGTACCTTTTTAATATCCGCAGGCTGTATGAACTTAACGCAAACATATCTCTAATCAACTGTGTTCTCAACGTACATAAACTGCAGTGAAATGCCGTACAGGACAGTCCGGTCTGCGTGTAGCTTCAGTCCAGTTTTCAGAGAACACAATAAAAGTTAGAAGTGATGTGCAAACAGACTTCATACTGTTCACTTACTCCTGTGAGCATGGTGACACTTCATCCGCGGAGTCAAATATGCGACTCTGTCCGTTAATGGTGACCCGCAGCCTCGCGGGGTAGATCAGACCGAAGCGTAACCCATCCTTGAAGAGGAGAGACTTCTTCACTTTATTGAATGATGCCCGTTTCTTGGCGAGTGAGGCACTGAAATCTTTAAAGATCCTTATGGGATGACCCTGGTATGAGATGTTCCGTGTTTTCTTCGCCCATAGCAGCACACACTCCTTCTGGGTGTACCTGTGAAAGCCAACAAGAAAGGGCCAGGATCTCTGTGCTGGTTCAAAGTCAGTATCCAGTGAAGCATCTCCAGTCACCTCCTTAAGCGTCGTTTGAATCGGGAAACCAAGTCCTCGACAGCCAGCTGCAGTTTTTCATTTGTCTGCGTGATGGTCTCCACCTTAGACTTAAGTGTGGCTACTTCGCGCTCCAGAGTCACAAGGTCGTCTGAGTGGGAAGTGAGGGCAGTTTTCATTGTGGAGAGATGCTTGGATTGGTATTCAGGGAGATGGTGAGTTCGCCTGCTACATCTTACGGAGTTTCTGGAGTTCACCGATTTAGCATGTCCAGTGTTAAGCCTAGGTCACAACCGGACGTACAATTTTTTGGCCGTGCGATTTTTGGCGTTTCCCAAATCGCTGCGTTTTTTTTTTTGTTCATGGAGAAAGACGCACGTTGGCCGCAAGTTTGTCTTGCAACCTGAAAAAAACGTGAGCGCCCGTAGAGTTTGTTTGACATGACAAAGAACCTCTGCGGCCAGTCTACGGCTCGAAAATCAGCACGTCACACGCGCGCCCTCCGTGCGTTTCTTGCGTTTTTTGCACGTAGACTGGCCATAGGAGCACGTACGGCCGGTTGTGACCGAGGCTTTAGCAGTGGTGCCCAGCTGCTAGCATCTGCCTTGCTAGCGTCTTTATTGTGCGGGCTGAAGCGTTGAGTCAGCTGAGGCTGGCTTTTGCTGTGGTTTCTGTGGGATTTACTCATTTCAGCTCCAAAAATGTTACGCTGAGAAAAATAA